>NC_081564.1:66618362-66622944 GCF_022355385.1 Mustela nigripes
GCCCCCCCCCCCCCCCCCCCCGCATCCCAGTGCCTCGCCATGGTTTGCACAGCCCAGCCCTGCGCAGATTTCATGCCCGGTACCCTGTATCCAGCTATAGGGGCAACAAGTGCCGAGCTGGCTGCTTGAGCGTGTGGTTGTCCCTCCCTTCCCAGAGCTGCTGTCTGCTGGGGAGAAGGAGGAAAGCAAAGCACCCAGTACTGGGAGCTGGTGTGCAAAGTCGCATGCAGCCCCACCCCCACCCCCGCCCCAGGACCCACACCGATCTTCCTTAACGTGCTGGCCCACAGACCCACTGATTAACTTTAGTTGTTGATGCAGCACTTGTCCATGGGGGTTAGACACAGTTAGGAACATGCTTTTCTCCTGTCTTTTGTTCCCTGTTGAGGGCTCCGTAATCACCACCAGCAGCAATGATTAGTAGGTTACAGGTAGCCTGGGCCAGGCCCTGAGAGGAGAAGCTTCCAGGACTGACCATTCTTGTAACTGACCAAGAAGGGTGCTAGGGAAGGAGGCCCATTTCAGAGCCGCATGAATTCGGGCATCTTCTCTCTGGCCCTCAGCTCCTTATTGAGATTGAGGATTAAAGGGGATTTAGTCCCGATTTGCTAATTACAAGTTGGCTTCCTCCTTTCCCTATAGGAGGACTCACAAAAGAGACATAAAATGAAATAGTGGGATCATTCAGCAGCAAATTTATATCATATAAACCAAGAGCTTCTTAATAAGCAAAACTGTGAAGGAACACAGTAAAGTACCTGTCAGGGCCTTTGCCCTTGCCTTTCCTTGTGGGAGAATGGCCTTCTTCCGGGCACCCTTCCAGGTCTCAGCTGGATGTGGGTCCTCGGTTGGCCCTCACCCACCACCCCCGCAGCCTGCTTTCTTTTTCTCCATAGCCTTTACAGGATCTGGTTCTATCTTAGAGTGTTTGTGTCCATGTGTTTTTTTCTCTCCCCAGTTAGCATGGAAGCTCTCTAAAGGCAAGGGTATGTGTCTGTTCTCCTCATTGCAGTATCCCCAGCGACTAGAACAGTGCCCGGCACAGAGTAGCTGCTCAGTAAATACCAAACAAATTAATGAAATGGAATGTCTAGACTGAGCAAAGCCGGAGACAGTAGGCACCCTTCTAGAGTTCTTCTGAGACTACCTCTCAGAGGTCAGAGGAATCCAGAATCCTTGAAGAGGCAAGGTGGGGGCTGGCTGGGAGGGGTTCCTCGCACATGAGCTCAAAGTAGGAGAAGAAGAGAAATGCTCCCCCCTAAATCAAACTCAAAGGAAGCAACCTGTGCTCACACTTGGAGCAAAATGGGGAGAACTGCCTTCCTCCGGTGCAGCTGCCTGCGTTCTGTCCCTACGTTTAGCTCTGCTCTCATTTAAGCGGTCATTTCTTGACTTCGATCTGCCAGGCCTATGAGGTTAAACTAGACTGTCCCGAGTCAGAATTCCATGACCCACAATCACAAGAAGTCAGGGTGGGCATGCAACATAGCTTCATGGATCAAGAGCCATGGGGAAAGGGTTGTGGAGGGACACTGAGGGGGGCATCCTCTGTGTTCCTCGCCGGCCTTCAGCTGGACTGGAAGACGTGGGCCGAGCAACAGGGCCTTCCTCTCCTCCCTCTCCCTTGAGGAGGGAAAGGAGTAACGAGGATGCACAGAGCTCAGGAGAGTTCTGGAAGGGTCAAGAAGAAGGTGAGAACATGGCACAGGAGCTGGGAGTGGACAAGAAGTCACAGACATTGAGGACAATGGCAGCCTCTGTCCTTAAGGATCTGGGCACAATCCCAGCGAGGGAGCAACATGTCCAGTACATTATAATATGAGCCTCTGTGTCACCATGCACTTGCTAATAGCTGAATTTTTAAAAAAAGGAACTGGTGAAATTAATATCTTTTATATTATCCAGCGTAGCCAAAGAATGACCATCTCAACATCAAAAGGTGAGAGTTTTTTTTAATCTTCTTGTTTCTTGTACTCAGTCTTTGAAATCCACCGTGTATGTTAGACTCAAAGCAACTCTCCATTCGGAGTAGACACATTTTAAGACTGTGTGTGGCTAGTGGCTCCTGTACTGGACAGCACAGGTCTGGAAGCTGGCTTCTAGAACCCTCGGGCTTTGGGGAACTGGTCTGGATTCCTAAAGTAGATGGATCCCCAAATTCTCTAAAGTATTTTTCCTAGTTTCCCTTGCTGAGCACCCAGAAGCAGAAGAAAACGTTGTGAGCTAAAATTGAAATCAAACGGCCAGCATGCAGATGTTGGGTGTTGGCTGGGGCTCCCTGGTGGTGTGTGCAAAGGCAATCCTTTGGACCCCCGAATGAGGAAAGGTGGCAGGCGAGGACAGAAAGGGCGAGAGAGACAAACAGCACAGTGCTGGGGACTCCTGGGCAGGGGGTGGCAGCCTGTGCCACAAAGCTCCCAGCGAAGTCCGCAGACCCGGGAGGGGGTGCAGGCAGCTGCCCGCTCCTCCTCACAATGGCCCAGTCCGCGGAAGGCACAATTAGCTCATTCTTGCATTGGCCTTTTGATTACACTGTTGTTCTCAGGACTTCCATTTCTGTAATTAAGACCTTGTCCCTTACTCAGAGGTATTGAAACATAAAAGTATGTGCTGAATCTGGCTTCCCAGGGTTAAAAGCCAGACTTAGGAAATGCAAACACACTTGTGGAAATACAAACACACATTCACTAACTAATTATCCCATAATTAAGGCCGAAGCCCTGCTTAAAACAATTAGCTCTGGGAATTGAACAGTAGGTCCAACTCCACTTTTTGCTAATTGTTCTTCCCTGATAGCCTGGATATGGTCAGTCTGGGGCAGGGGTAGGCGGGAAAGGAGGGGCAGTAGGGAATGAACTAGTCGGCCGCTTTGGGTCCGGACTGGACCATGCTCTGCTTGGATTGGAAATGTTAGTCAGAGGAGAGTTTGAGGTGTGGAGAACACCAAGGAGGATGTGGTTTGGGCAAGGGGAGTTGAGCGGCTGCCCCAGGCTTGGACGCGGGCCATGGGAAGTCTCAGAAGCTCCTGCTGGCCACACTGAGGTGGCTTGCCTGGCTGGAGCTGAGGGCGTGGGCCAAGGATTAGCTGACTGGAAAGCAATTAGATGAGGTGGGGCTGGCTGGGGAAATACCTGGAATCCCAGGGCCAGAGCTGAGACTTGCCTGCGTAGTGCCCCAGGCGGGAGGCCTAATGGGTTCTGGGGAGTGGAGGTCCCCACCCGCGAGGGTGGCTACCAATATCCCCACCGGCCAGAAGCCCTTTTGGCCTCTTGCTGATGGCAAGGAGAGAGTTCTAGAGTGTGGGGAAATCCGGGCGGTGTGGGGGTGCTGTCAGCCTTCCAGGAAAGAGGCCCTTTTCCTGATGACCAACGTCTTCTCCACCTCAGTGTGTCTGCCCTCCCCCCACCCCCGGCACCCTACCTCAGACTCCCAGGACTTTCCTGAGGCCTTCGGGGCGCCATCAGGTAACACCTACTCCTTTCCTAGGTAGGAGGGATGTTTGTGGAGGGTGTTACCCGTCCAGGGACTTTCAGATTTTGAAAGGAGAGCTTGGAAAAGAAAAATGTGTGCCCCAAAGGGGGAAAAAAAAAGAGGTTCAGGGGTTTGTAGAAGTCGGGGAGATTACTGACCCCCCCCATGAACCATCTCCCCAGAAAATATCCACAGACATTAAAGCTTGCAGAAAATCCCAGAGCCTGTCCTCTGGGGGCTTCTCATTACGAGCCCCCCCGCACTAGAGGTGGAATTTGGGGTTTTCATCAGAGGGGCCTTCCAGACCACCCTCAAAGCAGTTGTGTAAAGGACCCCCAGGGCTGACCTGGCACAGCACAGTCGAGGACTGCCAGCTCCCTTTTCCCCCCACAGAAAGTATCCCAAGCTCTTACACTGGTCCTCATCCCTCGCCTCCTACCTCCCACCTCTTCTGTCCCCTTCACTGTCTCCATGGATCAGAGGTTAGCAAACTTCTATAAAAGGCCAGATAGTAAATATTTTAGCTTTGCAGGCCAATAGGCTAAATGCAGTTTAACCACTTCCCTGTGATTTGTGCTCTCCGGAGCAGCCGTGCGAAGCCCCGAGAGCGGGTTCTGGGGAAAGCGCTCAGTTCTGCCTTCCTGATGCGAAAGCCGCCGCCCTGGACAGTATGTAAATGAACGTGCGTGGCTGCGCTCCAACAAAACCTTATTTATGGACACTGAAATTTGAATTTTATAGCATTTTTATGTGTCACCGAGTATTATTATTCATTGGCTTTTTTTTTCCCCCCCAGCTATTTAAGAATGTAAAAACTGTTCTTAGCTCACGGCCCCATAAAAAGGAGGCTGTGGACCAGATTTGGCCGATGGGCGGTAGCTTACAGACCCCTGATCTAGATCTGTGGTTCTCAGTGCTCATTAAAAATCGAGGCATCGTTGGGACGCCTGGGTGGCTCAGTTGGTTAAGCAGCTACCTTCAGCTCAGGTCATGATCCCAGCATCCTGGGATCGAGTCCCACATCGGGCTCCTTGCTCAGCAGGGAGCCTGCTTCTCCCTCTGCCTCTGCTTGCCATTCTGTCTGCCTGTGCTCGCTCTCCCCCCCCCCCCC
>NC_081564.1:66623044-66633500 GCF_022355385.1 Mustela nigripes
GCTGCTGCTGCTGGAGGAGGTCCACACACTGGTAGGCCTGACCGAGTCTGAACCCCACCCCCATTTTCCCAACGACAAAACGGAGACCCAGAGGTGCCCTAGCTCCGTCGTGTGAATCCAGAGGGAGGGTTCTCTATCCCTGGGTGGGGAGATGGCTGGTTTTCTATCTCTGCCCGCCCCCAGAGATCTACCCTGCCTGCTCATACTGCCCAAGGCGCTCGCTGAGCCACAGGAAGTGTGTATGTGTCCCCTGGTGTCCCAAAGTGGCAGGGCTCCAGTGAGTCATTTCCCATAAGCGGAGACAGCGTGCACTGAGGCATCCCCGTGCTGCCAGACGGTTCCCTCCTGACCACCTTGTCAGCTTTGGGGAGCCACAGAACAGAGAAGGCTGGGAGCGAGGCTGAAAGGCCCCTCTGTGAGAAGAGAAAATGAAAAGAGGCTCAGATATCAGACTAACATGATTTCAAATCCAACGCTGTCAGTACTAGGTAGGACCTGAGGCAAGATACCGAGCCTCCTTGAGCCTCAGTTTTTCCATCAGTCAAATGGGAAACAGCAGGATTGCCATAAAGATTGAGGATCGCATCTGTCAACTGTCTGGCACATAGTATAGAACATTTACAGTATCTTTATTGGCCACCCTGGCTTAGTGCCTTAACCACAGCGCTCCCCAGCCACAGCCCAACAGGCACGGAAAAAGGCTATACGATCCTCTTGATGACACATGAATGAGATCATGTGACTGTCCTTATGGAGGCAGGCACTGTCCCATACTTCTGTACACTTTTAACGCTGATTTAGGTTGGACTGTGTAAGGCCACGTCAAAGGTGTGTATCTGGGATCCCTGGGAGGCCTTCAAAGTCTAGGAACTCACAAAAATTGGATGTAGACGTCTGTGAACGTGTGTACGTGTACGTTTTCCTGGGAGAGGTGCCAAAGTTTCCATCAGATCTTCAAAGACGCCCACATTCCAAAAATGCTAAGGGACACGTGTCTCCAAACACAATGCATAAGACAGTACCTAACTTTGGGAATAGATTCTTGGGTCTGAGAATCAGCTCCCTCCCCCTGACATATGGCCAGGGGCACACTGAACATCGCCTAATTTGGTTCCAAACTGCCATGTCTTCGGCCTTAAAACCCATGACTAGCCCACCTGTCCTACCCGTCCCAGAATCAAACGATGTCCTATGAACAAAACCCCAGAATAGAGCAGCCAAGGGCCGTGTGAGGTCTCAAAGTGACCCCCTGGTGAGCGAGGGGCCTCGCAGGAACTACCCTGCGGGTCAGTGTGTTTGCTTCGAACGTAAAGGCCTGGGGGTAGGGGGTTTCCAGTGGGTAACACTGAGCTAAGCAGGTAGTGCTAAGCAGGACTGTGGCAACCCTAGGGGAGGGCTAGTGAGAGGAAGGAGCACAAGAAGCCTGGGGGGTTCTCCAAGGTTCCAGCTCTCGGTCAGGCCTCTGGTAGCGTGAGCGTACCCCGTGCAAAAATTCACCCAAACGGCAGACTTAGGATGTGTGCACCTTTCTGCCCGTGTGATACATGGAACGTTTTCTCCCAAAAAGGTTCCACCGAGGAAAGTAGAAATACAATATAAAATCACCCCCCTCGGGGATCTTTCTGTATCACGTTGGACTGACATTAGCACATCGCTTGAAGAAAGAGTACTTTATGTGTAAACACAAATAGGAGAGTCGGGTGTTAAAATCACCGGAAGGCCAGATTTAAGTACCTTTCTTTTGGTCTCGAGCTGCTCATCTGAATGGACGTAACATAACTTTTGCTTTCTTTAATTCTCTCACAAGGCTCCATGGGCTGCCTCCGGCCTCTTCACAGCCGCGATGGACCTGCCATGGTCTGGCCTGTTTGGGGTGGCCTGTCCTGTCCATGAAGGCAGTGGCTCTGGCTTAGGCCACCGCTGCTGGCTGCTCTGCTCGCAGAGGGCTGCCTGTCCCATCCCCGCCCTTCCCGCCGGCTGCCCTCCGACCGGCTCCTGCGCTCCCCCACGGCCCATGCTTCCCGCTCTCTGGTGGTTTCTTCTCAGCAAACCACCAGACCCTCCTGAGGAGGGAAAAACCTTCCCCTGACCCCACACTCCCCTCCGGGAACTGCCCAATTTCCCTCTGCCCTGTGGAGCCAGAGGTTTCAGAAGAAACGGTCTCCCCAAGTGTGTCTCTCTGGATTGTTTCTGCCCCCTCAGGCCAGCAGTGCGGTCTGTGTTGAAATCCCCTCATTGCCGAGTCCAGAGGCCGGCTTGGTCCTCAGCGCCACCAGCAGCTGCTGGTGACATGGAAGCTAATTAGGTGACTGTGTTCTCACAAAGCTCTATTGATCGACGCCAAAAGTTGAATTCCGTGTAATTTTTACATGTCAGGTGTATGTTTTTCTCAAAGTTTAATGCAGGAGCCTTTGCTCTGGGACCGTGTTCACCTTTAAGGCCTTCTCTAAAACTTCATTTGGTGTCCTTTTATCCAGAGGCCTGGAGAAGTTGATTTACCAAAGGACAGGTGACCATATAGTTGGTGGTAAGCCAGGAAACAGGCAGGTCCCAAAGCCTGTGTCGATCACAGCTTCCCAGGGCAGCCACATTCCCCCAGCTTGACCTGCGCCAACCAGATCTACATCTCCAGGCCTGAATACATCCCCCTGACGCTTCCCCCCAGCCTCCCCAGACACCCCTCAAACTCAGAGCATCCTAACGGAACCCGTCTCCTCCCAGAGGGTACCACCATCCTGCAGCCTGTGACAACAAAAAGCCTGAAGCCACCCCTGACTCTCAGCACCGCCCTCCACCCCATGAATCCGCAGGGCCTGTGGGCAGCAGCTCTTCCCTGGTCCCCAGCTCTGGCCACCACGTTTCTGCCTGTCCACAGCTCGTGTAGGCCAAGGCCCCCTTTCACCTGAATGAGCCCACCAGCCTTCCAACAGGGCTCCCCTCCTCTCTCCGTACTCCTCCATGCTCGCAGGATTCTTGAGGGTGACCTTTCTCATTGCCTGGAATGTTCTTTCTGCTCCTTCTCCTGGCCGCACTCTTTCCCTAGCTTGACCTTAAAGAGTCTGCTCAGAGCTATCTCCCCAGGACTTCGCTGAGCTCCTCTCCCCACCCAGGGGAGGACAGTCCTTCCCACCCCCCACCCACCCCACCCCCCAGCACCTCCGTTCTCATGAACCCCAGCATCTCCGGTCCCATGCCTCCCACTCGGTAAGGCCAGGGATGGAGCACGCGCACTGTGTGCAAGGTACTATTCTAATACGAGTCCCAGATGATCTCATTTAACCCTACCCCCACTTTCCAGAGGAGGAAACGGAGGCACAGAGAAGTTAACTGTGCAGCCTTGGGGCCGGGGGTGATTAGAACACAGGCAGCCTCGCCTTACAACCTTGGTTCCCATCACTGATCTGCTGGTGTGACATCTGTCTTCCCTGCTCTAGCAGTAGACCCATGAGGGTAGGACTCGTGCCTCCTGACGAAGGAATGAGTGGGTGAATGAAACACTTGTCCCTTCAGACTCCCTGGAGGAGGGGTAGGACCTGCCGTGCTCTGGGCCCATGCTGCTGGGCGGGCTCCATGCCAGGGAACAGGGGGGCCCTTCCGAGTGGCTTGGCTCCAACCAGCACATGCTTTCCTTTGAATCCAGTCTGTAGGGCTGCTGGCCACAAGGTCCTGTGTGAGGAAAAGCTAGTCTTGGTAGACCCTAGACTAGACCTAGAACTAGCAAGAACCAATAGTTGCCCCGAGGCTACGAGCAGCAACGCTTCCGGTTGTGGAGGTTAGAGGAGGAGGTCAGGGAATGCTTCTTGGAGGAGGCAGATCTTGTGATCAGTCTCCAGGGGTCCAGTAAGTGGAGCCAGGGTGGGGTTTGCTCCTCACCGTCCCCGCACATAAGAACAAGACGCGTTCACAGGCCTGTGAACAGATGGCGTTGGCTGGCCTAGAGGTCTGTGAAGGCTAGCAGAGGGGGGCAGGGCCACAGGGGTGGGCATGGCCTGGGCGGAGTGTCTGAGCCTCCAATAAGCCTTTTACCCCATTCCAGCCCCCTCAGGTGAACCGGTGAAGTGCACACAGATGGTAAAATACGGATGTGCATGCGCACTCCTCCGAAAAGGTCATCTCAACTTAGAAAGAGTTGCCCCATTATTACAGTTTATATTCTGCTAAGGGTAAGGCTCCAAAGCCAAACAAACTTCCAGGTGCCAATTAAATACTCTTATCTCCAGCCTTAGACTTGGCAGTGAGTCCTTAGCGAATCCTTTCTGCCGTCCCCAGGCAGCCCCAGGCCCTTTTCTCAGCCCGGGCCTGTCTGTCCCTCTACGGGGTGGCTGCCTCTCTGAGTACAAATGCTAATTATGCCTTTCGCACAGCCCTATTATTCTCTGCTTAAGCTTGTCCCAGGCCCAGCTGTCCCTGCCCAGTTGGTGCTTGGTTACCGCCTTGCACCCAAACCCACCGCAGAACCAGCTACGCTTCCTCACCCGAGGACAGACCTCCAGCCCAGGCCCTGCGGTGTGGCCTCAGACTCCGCCCTCCACCCCCACGCCGGAGGACTGGCACCTCTGTCTGGTAACCAGGCTCCAGCGGGCATGTCTTCTTAAATACCACACGCCAAGATTATCACACTGAAGAGGACATGTGTTCAGCAAAAGTTTCTTCAGAATTTCCACGCTTGGTAGCAGAGGGGGCCAGTGTGGCCCTTCTCCAGCTCCTTGAGCCCCCTGGCTGGTTACCTGTGCCCTCCCCCACTCACATACCCTGTACGGTCTGAGATGGGTAGATGGGACCCCTGGTTGACTCAGCATACCGTGAGTTTCTCCCAAGGCTCAAGGGAGGGTGGGCCCCTGGCAAGGCCCTTCAGAGAACCTCGTGCTACAGAGAACAGTGGGGAGGGCAGGGAGCTGGGGCAGTGAGGGGTGGAGAGCTGCAGCAGCCTCTGCATTCTGCACACGGACGGACACCTCTCCTCTGAAGCTGGAGGGTCGCCCTCTGTGACAGGGCTCCCTCCGCCAGAGTCCCCCTGGGGCTGCAGAAACCAGCAGAGAATCCCGTGACCTCCCACCACCTCTTCTTCCTCATTGCCTGTCTGGAGCTGGCTTCAGGGAAGGCAAGAGCTTGCACTGCCAGGAGGGGGTCCCGTCTTCCCCGGCCTGCCCACCGGCTTCAGTGCTGAGACTTGGAAGAAGGCAGGAATGCGGCAGGGGTGAGGGGAGGCCTCGCTCAGGGCCTCGGGCCACTGCACAGTGGCTCGACCACCGGGAAAGCTGACCCAGAGGAGGAAGGGATTGTTTCGCAAGCAAGGCCGGGCACTCGGAGCTGGCCCATCAGCCCCTGGCATGCGGCTAGGCCTGTCAGGAAATCAAGGAGGCGCTCTGTCTGCTTTCCAGCAGGCGCCACTTCTCTCTTTCCACTGCTTTGCTCAGTTCACAGCACTGGCTCCAGGGCCAGGCGGGCGGGCGGGCCAGGCACCCTCTGCCGCAGGCCTGGTGCCCGGGGAGCGCCTGTGCCTGCCTCGGCTAGCCTCATCACGAGGGTACCGGGCCCGGGCCACGCAGCCACATGGAGAAGGCCACTGGTAGCCATCTCGGGTGGGAAGGCAGGGTGACTCTTGGGGAAGGATTCCAGACTGTTTCCTTCTCGGTTGAGCTCCAACGCTCTTATCTCCTTTCCTGCCAGGCGGGGACTCCTCGGGAGTCACACACAAAAGAAAACCCCACCCAAGACACACAACCCCCCACATACTTGAAGGGGGAGGACTGGCCTCCCGTGGCGATGTAAGCTACCTGGTTGTCGGTCTGGGAAGCAGTCCATGGGCATTGCCCTGATGTTAAAATAGTATAGATTTGGTCCAGAAAGGGGGGGTGGTGCAGATGAATACCAACGACCACTCAACAGAGCCACCTTGGTGGCCGCTCTGAGAGCTCTTGGAACTGTCCATCGATTGAGATGTTTCTTGGAGGGAAAACAGTGGGGGGAGGGGGTGGTAGAGGGCAAGGGCAAGGACAAGGTTCTGAGGCGGTTGGGGTGAAGGTGGGGGGCCGTGACAGGACAGACGAGAATACGGAATGGGAAGCATGAGTAAGAGTCCGCGTGCATGGCACGGGCCCTCCCTTGAGAGTCTGGCAGGCCCGAGTACCGTTCTCATCTCCTAGAATACGGGAATGACGGTCGGGATATGGGAATAGAGAAAACTGAGCCCTGAGCTAGCCACGGGTCGCCTGGTTTATTTACAAGGCTCGCTGCTGTGAGGACTAAGAGAGAGAGCCTGGCTTTGCAACTCCTAACTCCTTCCCAGGCCTGCTGGTCCACTCAGAAGAGCAGCGGACCCCAGGACTTTCAGACTTGACGTTGGGCTATGCTTCCTAGAGGCAGGGGGCTGGCCTAGTTGACCCCTCAGGGTCTCATTCCAGCCCAGCGTGCTGGCAGCTGATTCTACCGGCAAGTTGCTATGGGAACTCTAACTTTGAATTTCCTGGCTCTGGGACTGTGAAAATCACAACCTGAACCTTCCGTTGATGTGGGTTTCTCGATTAATTTCCTGTTTGATTGTTTACTTTAGAGAGCGGAAAATGCCTTTGCAGGCTGCTAGTCCCCTCCACCAAGACGCTTATCACACCCACCCCCGCCTCCAACAAGCCACCAAGGTCAAGTCCAGGCCTCAGGTGGGTGGAGGTGGGGGGGGCAGCTGGAGCCAAGGGGCCAAGGAGAGGTGAAACTCAGAGCCGATGGCCCTCTCCTTGTGCCTGCCGGGGGTCCCAGCCTGGTGGACACCAGGAGAGATCTGTGAATTCAGAGAAGGGGCTGCAAGAAGAGCAGCAGCCCACGGCCCCGAGCCCTAGACCTGGCCCCCCCCCCCCCCCGGGGCCAGACCAAACCCCTCCTCCTGTCTCTGGAAGACGTTTGTGCTGAGTCAGACACAAAACGCAGCCATTCTTTCAGAGGGGTAGGGTACCGTGGAGGGGGTGTAGGTCCCAGGTGCCACCTGACGCCCAGTGCCTCCAGGCCAGGCATTCTTGGCCAAGTTCCCCTGGGGAAGCTTCCAGAATAACTGCTTTTCCATCTGCCTGTCCTCCAACGGCTCTCCCCAGGGCCCCCATGCTCCAGCAGAGAGCAGCGGACAGGGCGTTCATTGTCACAACTCCGTCTTGTTCCCAGCTCTGTCCTTGGGGAGCAGTTAGTGCTGGCAGGCTCAGGTGAGGCCCCACAGCAGGTGTCCCCCGCAATGACAGCCACCTTGCTGGGAGCAGGACCATTTGTCACCGTCAGAGTCCTTCTCCCCACCCTGCCGGCTGAACCCCTCAGAGCCGGGCAGGAGCACTCCCTCGCTCACTTGATAAATAGGGGTGCTGAGCACAAGGGGGGAAGCGGAAGAGGCTGGAGGTCAGCCGGTAATCTGGGGGATGCCCCCCCCATCAGCACCCCTTCCCTTGTCTAGGTGACTGTATAACGTACCATCCACATCAGGGCCCTTTTAGGAGCAAAAGGGACACTTACTAGTTACTTTGGGATGGCAAGTGAAATCCAGAACCATCTGAGACACACCCCACTTTTTGCTGACTGCACCCCACCAGACTCATTTGTGTGGGCCTTACTAGTGGGACTGTGGTTATGTCATTTGACTGTGGGTAAGACCTGGCTTCAAATCCTGGTTTTCCATTACCTGTGGGCTCTTGGGAAGTCACCCCACTCGCCGTGCCTCAGTTTCTGGAGCTATAAGTGAAGATCGCTAAACTCAGAGATAAACTAGTAAAAGGATAAAACGGATCTTTTTTTTTTTTTTTTAAGATTTTATTTATTTATTTGACAGAGAGAGATCACAAGCAAGCAGAGAGGCAGGCAGAGAGAGGACGAAGCAGGCTCCCTGCGGAGCAGAGAGCCCAATGTGGGGCTCGATCCCAGGACCCTGGGATCATGACCTGAGCAGAAGGCAGAGGCTTTAATCCACTGAGCCACCCAGGTGCCCCGATAAAACGGATCTTAAAGTGTGCACACAGTGCAGGGCTTTGCCTTGAGAGCAGACATTTCAAAAAGGTAAGCCAGGTGATGACTGAAGCCCCAGAAGGCATTGGTCGGTCCTCAGGAGACCCCCCTTCTGGAAAGGTAAAACTTCAGAGCTGCCTCAGGCATTTTCCAGTCATCCTTTAGGAGAGATGGATGTCCGGGAAGTGAATGCAAAAGGAGCCACAGAGAGGACAGGCAAGTCTTCTAGAAGGGAAAAGAGGGGGCACTAAAGTAGAAGCTGGTTGTTGTTGACAGCAGCCATGGCCAATGTCCCTGTGGTTTCGAACCCCGACCCAGGGTCCTGGGAACTTACAGGCTACAGGGACTCTGTGAGCAGAACTCGCGTCCTGAGTGGGCCATTGGCCAGGGTTTGGCTCCCAAGAGGAGCCACTGGAGCCGTGGCCCCATCCTCCGGCTCCAGTGTCTGCAGGATTCAGTGTCTGCTCTGAGCCCCAGATTATGTTTCCACCCCCTGGGGCCAGTTGTGGGATGGAGTTTTCCCCCATGTGACATTTGCTGTGGCTACTTTGTACTAGGCGGTTTGCAAGCTCTGCAGGAAGGAGGCTAATTATTCCCTCCAGGGCGCCTGCTCTGCAGTCCGGGTGCCTGTCCGCCTTAGTGAGGAGGGCTGACAGCCAGACCACAGGGCGCAAGCTTGGACTCAAGTCCAGGTCAGAACCATGAATTTCCTTGACATCTGATCATAGGCACCATACCAGGGCTCCTCATTAGGCTAGTGGAAGAGTGATATTTGGGGCAAATCTCCCTCTCCTGGGGATGGCTGAAACGCAGCCATCAGAGCACTGATAATAAGTGGGGAACGTAGAATGGCACTGATTTCGTAGTTGTCCTGACAGGCTGGGCCACGGGAGCATCCACACGTACGTGCGCCTCTGTCTACAGCCAGCCTCGCCCCTCCTGTCCATTTCAGAGGATATGGAGCCATATCACTTCCCTTACCGAAGGCGACGCTCTGCGCTTGGGTCCTCCTCGCCTCCAGTGAGCCCCTCTCCTGCATTCCACCTGCCTCTCCCACGGCGACAACCACTCCCTTGACCCTGGCATGGGATCCTGCCCTTTTTCTCTTCTGTAGGCAAGTTCAAAAAGAGAAAAGAGAGAGGGGGAAGGAGGAGGGAGAAAGAAAGGGAGGGATGGAGGGGAGAAATGGGGAGAGAGAGAAAGAAAAGAAAAAGAAAGAAAGGGTGTACTCTTGTTGTCTCTACTTCCAGCCTCCCTCTCCAATCCTACATGATCCAGCCTTCTTCCGTCTGTCCCTGTCCCTGCCCCTGCTCTGAAGTCATCATGGCAAAGGTCACCCTAATCACCAGATCCAGGGGGCCCTGGTCATTGTTCATCTTACTTGGCCTCTCTTAAGCATTTGACACTGCTGACCTTGTACTTCTTAGAGCTTTCTTGGCTTCCATGGCATCACTTCCTCCCATTCCTCTTAGCTCTCTGACTGTCCTTGTTCTCCTTTGGGAGCTCCTCCTCCTTCCCCACCCTTTCCAGGTTTGGAGCTCTTACTCTCTTCTCGTCTTGGTCTTCCCAGCTCATCCCACTAACACCTATGGCCTTGACCTGGCACTGATGATCATGGATCGCCAGTCTCCCATGAGTCATCTTCTCCGATCATCCCCAGAACTATGAACTCGTTATTTCTGATGCTGAACTCTTTCACATCCCCCCAAACCAACTCCTCATGCCTTCTTATGATCATTGATGGCACCCCCATTCATCTAGTTGGGCAAACCCCAAACCTGGGGATTATCCAGCTTCTACATTATCCTTCTCCTCACCTTCTCTTCTGCCTCCTAAACATATGTCCTCCCCTTTCTCCCACCTTGGCTGAAGGCAGTGCAGTTTTTCATGTCAACCTCCTCACTGTCCGCTCACTCACAGCTCCCCACCACTCTACCAGCTCTGGTCTGTTCACCACACTATGCTAGAAGGGATCCTTCCAAAATGCACTCTCCAGTTTGAAATCTCCCGGTGGCTTTCCCATCCTTTAGGATAAAATCAAAACACAGTATCATGGCAGCCAGAGCCCTTCAGGTTGTGGCCCTTGCCTTCTTTGTCATCATGTTCTCTCCCCACCTCACCCCCAGCACTATATATGTTAGCATCTTGAAATACTTGTTATTCACCAGTGCACTCTGCTAGTTCAGACTTTTTTTTTCTTTTTTTCTTTTTTTGCTTTTGTGCGTATGCCATATGCTGCTTCTTATACCATATGCCTGGCAGGTTCTCCATCATCATTCCATCCCCTGCTTCAACCCCATATACCTAGCACGATCTCTTGATTTTCCCCTACTTGGGGGCAGGGAGTCTTATTCTTCTTGTTATCCCTGTAATTATATAATGTTTAACACATAGTAGGTGTTTCATGATTGTTGTTGAAAGGATATCTAGATAGAATCATGGATGGATGGATGGATGGATGGATGGATGGATGGATGGATGG